>NC_056735.1:721145583-721158083 GCF_019279795.1 Protopterus annectens | reverse complement strand
GGTGGTGGTGCTGCGGTAGCATTGTCACCTCACAGTTAGACGGTGCCCGTTCGATTCTCAGAGCGTCTTCTGTGCGGCGACATGCATGAATGGGCATTCCTTCGTTGAAGGTTGTGCGTTAGGCCCGGCAAGCCAGTACGTAAAAATCTACTGCCAATCATTAGCGGACCGGAGTTTCCGCTGTGGCGACCCCTAACCGGGAAAAGCCGAAAGACACAAACAAATAATATATATATATATATATATATATATATATATATATATATATATATATCTTAAAAGAACAGGAAGTCGCATGAACCATTCCTCAATGCTGTAATCCGCAAAGCTAAGAAGCCTTTTTCAAATTCCACTATTAATCAGTTAATAAAAATGTTTCTGCTAAATCATACCCTGTGTATTCCAAATATGAGATATCAACATTTCAGCTAAATTATATTCTCTATTCCAAACATGCATTATCAAATTCTGGGATGAATTTACTACGTCACTGAAGATTCTACAATGGACCGGAGTTCTGCTGTGGCGACCCCTAACCAGGAAAAGCCGAAAGACAACAACAACTGAAGATTCTACAACTACTCATAAAAGACTATATTCTCCTTCTGACATCCTTCACTCAACAAGAGGCCGTACTTTCCAGGGATAAAACAACAGGTCCTGAGGGTCTTAAAGGATTTTAAAGAATCTTGCCACATTTCATAATCAGTCCACTTTAAGATTTTTTAACAGAATCAATTCAACAAATTTGATTTATTCACTTACATTTTGTTAACAGGGTTTGTCTTTCTGGGCGCAATCTATTAACAGAGGGAACCTGGGGAGAAGGTTTCCCAAGAAACAACACAATACTAGTTTTCCACAATCTGAAATAATTGTATTTATTATGGTCCCCAACAAACTACATGCCTCTCTCTAGAGCTTATACAGACACCAACATTTATACCAAAATACTAGCTTTGCATTTCTAGCTACTTAATTGCCTACTCTGATCCAAAAGTCCCAAGCTGGCTTTGTCAAAGAACACTCTAGCTAGGACCACATAAGATCCTTCATCATCCTAATTTCACTACTGCATAAAGATGATAAACACACCAATATGCTTTTACTGACTTTAAGAAAGCATCTTAGTTACATGGGACTCTAGCTGGTCTTCCCTGGTTACCTAAGGCATTCACTTGGACTACAAAGAAACCATTAAAGCTTTAAATTGTCTCATCACTACTTCAGTACTGACCAACAATGCCATGTCAGATGAGATTTTACTTGATAAAATGGCACATTTTTTTCCTTTTTGGCTCCCATGTTTTATTAGCAGCAGAATTATTATTTATCAATTTAAGAAATGGCAAAATAATCACACATTAGTAAGTGATGAAAGTGGATGCAAACATTTATTTTGCAGATGGTTATGTGCTGTTACCGTACAATTCTATTTACGGTTGCTGTCCCTTCTTCCATGACGTCAGGTCGTCAGGGGTATAAATCATGCAGCCGACGTCATTACATCAGTTTTTTTGCCCCAGATGTCAGGTGCCCCCCCCCCCAAATGGGGAGCTCTATATATATATATATATATATATATATATATATATATATATATATATATGTATATAATTTAAAACACAAAAAATATACCTCCAAACAAAAGCAAATACACCAAAAAGGCTTTTAAGCATAGTAAAAGAAAGGAGAGGTATAGTAAGAGAAAAACAGGGGGCTGGAGGGTGGGTAACCAGGACAGCAACAGTGAATACACTCGAACATCTACATTTATGGTAATTGTACACAACTGTACTATGTTCTTCATGTTTCACTGTTGCAGTCATTACATTTGGGTAGAATCCCAAAGCTATGGTTGAGAGGGTAGATTTATACAGCATTAGGAGCAGCTATAAGGCCCTGCAGGACAGCAGTGGCAAAGCCAGCTCTCGATTTAGAGAAGAGAGGTAAATGGCAATGTGTGGTGAACGTATGAACTGAGCTCCAGGTAGCAGCTTCTAGAATGTCTCTGGTAGGAACTCCACTAAGAAAGGCTGTAGAAGTAGATGCAGCCCTGGTGGAATGAGATCTGATCCCCTTGGGGATAGGTTTACCATGGTGCATATAGCAGAAACGAATACAATGGCTTATCCATTTCGAAATAGTCTGCTTTGAAATAGCCTTTCCCTCTGCCCCTGTAGCAAATGCCACCAGTAGTTGTTCAGATTTTCTTAGAGATTTTGTTCTGTTTAAGTAGAATCTAAGTTGTCTGTGTACATCCAATGAATGCAGAATCCGCTCACACTTGTTCTGCGGATTGGGAAAGAAAGTTGGCAGATGAATGGTCTGATTAAGAGCCACACTGGATACCACCTTAGGCATAAAAGATGGATTTGTCCTGAGAGCCACTCTGTCCGGATGAAAAATACTAAAAGGCTCCACTGCCATAAGAGCCTGTAATTCTGAAATCCATCTAGCTGAAGTGACTGCTGAAAGGAAAGCTGTTTTCTAAGAGAGAAATTTTAGGTCCGCAGTAGCAGCTGGCTCAAATGGAGGGAGAGTGAGTTTTTCCAAAATAAAATTGAGGTCCCATGCAGGAGTTGGTGCTCTCCTGGGAGGTCTTAAATTTTTGGCCTCTCTGAGATACTGCTTTAGCACAGGATGAGAGAAGAGGGTAGGTTCTGTGTTGTAATGAGCTGAAATGGCAGAGGCATGGATTTTTATGGAAGAAAAAGATAGGCCCTTGTGAAGCATCTCAGTTAAGTATTGCAGAATCTGAGGACTATTGGGCATTGCTGTGCTTATTCTTTGTACCTGGTTCCAGGCACAAAATATTTTCCATTTGTCAGCATAAGATTTTCTCGTGCTAGCCCTTTTAGCCTCCAAGATGACATCCATCAAAGGTTTGCTGAGAGATGTCAAGGGTTAAATTAGTTGGTTAGCCATGCTGCAAGATTCAAAATTTGGAGATGAGTGTGCAGAATTTGGTAGTTTTGCTGAGACAGTAGGTAAGGTTGTCTGAGGCAGGTGCCACGGAGGAAGGTGTGAAACATTGCGCAGGAGTGGATACCAATGTTGGTGAGGCCAGTCTGGAGCAATCAGAATCATTTTTGGTTTGTCCTGTCTGACTTTTAGTAGGACTTTGGGGAGCAGAGGCAGAGGGGGAAAAGCATAGACTGATTAGTTTTTCCAGCTGAATGATAGAGCATCCACTTTCCAAGATTTTTTGTGATGAATTCTTATGCAGAATTTGTCCAACTGATAGTTCTGGGGTGAGGCAAAAAGATCTATGTCTGGGCCCCCCATTTGCGTGTCAACATGTTGAAAACTTGTGGTTCCAGTTTCCATTTGTGTGGGTCCATAAGATTTCTGCTTAGTTCATCTGCCAGAGTATTTAGCTTTCCTGGCAGGAATTGAGCTTAAAGATGTATTTGATAAGTCAAGGCCATGATCCACAATGCCATGGCTAGTCTGCAAAGGGGGTAGGAATGTGTACCCCCCTGCTTATGTACCACATAACTGTGGTGTTGTCTGTCTTTATCATTAGTTGACCTGGATGAAGGTAGTCCTTGAAGGCTGTCAGAGCATTCTGTACAGCTAGCATCTCTTTCTGATTAATATGTAGGTGCATTTGATTTGGGCTCCATTTGCCCTGAATGCACTTTCCTGCCAGATGAGCCCCCCCCAAGCATAGTCTGATGCATCTGTAGCTAGGGATTGGGCGGCAGGGAGTGGAGTGATTGACAGTCCCTTGTTTTGGTGGCAGGCTTCTGCCCACCATAGGAACTCTAGTTGCAGGCAAGGTATAATAGGAATCATTGTTTCCAGGCTGTGACAATGTTGACTCCATAAACTTTTAAGTACCACTGAAGTTTCCTCATATGCAGTCTTGCATATGGAATTAAAAGAATGCAGGAGGCCATGAACTCCAAGGCTTGCAGAATTTGCCTTGCAGATAGCAGGGTTTTTGTGGCCACCTGTTTGAAGTAAGTCACCAATTGAATTTGCTTTTCTGGTGTAAGGTAAGTCATCTGGGCAGTTGTATTCAAGCTTGTACCCAGGAATGTAATTTTTTGAGATGGTACCAGCTGTGATTTCTTTTTGTTTATGGTGTACCCTAGACAAGTTAGAACCCTTTTTACAAATGCCAGATGCTTTAGAAGAATGTCTTTGTTTTCTGCCTTAATTAGACAATCGTCCAGGTATGGATATATTTGAATATTTCTTTGCCTACAAAATGCAATTACTGGAGCCAGGCACTTTGTGAAGACCCTGGATGCAGTAGATAAGCCAAAGGGCAGTGCATAGAACTGGTAATGCAAGTAGCCTGCTTTGAAGCGGAGGTATCTTCTGCAAGATTCCCTGACTGGGATATGCAGGTAAGCCTCTTTTAAGTCTAGAGTTACCAAACAGGCATCTTTGCCTAGCATAGGTAGTAACTGTTGAAGAGTCAGCATCTTGAATTTGGGAATGTCCAGAAATGTATTTAGAGTGGATAAGTCCAGAATTGGATGCCATGATTTTTTTTTTCTGGGTACCAGGAAAAGTCTTTAATAGAAACCTTGTCCTTTTTCCTCTTCTGGTACTGGTTGAATAGCCCCCCATATTCATGAGGGACAGAACTTGTTTTTAGGCATAGGGGCCTGCACACGTGGCCCAAGTGTCAGTTTTTTAGACAGAAGTAGATTTTGGCCTTAGTTTTGAAGATGGCGTCGGTTTAATATACAAATCTTTAGGCCTGAAAACACCCTCAGAAGCCGGTGCCTGCACAGCGGCTCTGGACCCATCTAAGGTAGAGACATCCACAGGTTCAATACTTAAAGCATCTCGCGGCATACCAGACACCGAATGGGTCTCAGTAGAGGCCTGCGAATCAAAAGTAGCGGGTATCAGGGGCTGTGAAAGCGCCTGAGTACTGGCGAACTAGCGACTGGCTTAGGAGAAGCGTCGTCGTCAGTTTTGGACCTCGACGGTCTGTCTCTGTCTTTTTCTTTTCATTTTTTAGGTATTCCGGTAGTTGGATTGCTAACTGACGTCATTTCTGGATAGTTAAATCGTGAGCCAAAATATTTAGAAGCAAAAAAATACCGACGTTTAATAGTGAGTTGATTAAATCTAGCACAAAACCGACAGCAAGGTACGTTATGATCAGTGTCTAGGCAAGGAATACAGTACAAATGAAAATCCTTATGAGGTATTTGCTTCCCACAAGTAATGCAATTAACTTTTACTGACATCGGTAAGGAGCACGAAAAAGTTTCCCCAATGGGGTACTTAGCTTTTAGTTGAAGACTTCGGTTCTGAAACTCGAAAACGAAAATTTCATTAGTCAGCCGACCGGCACTTGCGAACTGCTTCTGCTTCGAGCACCGCGTGGCAAGAAAGACTGATGTAATGGCATCAGCTGCATGTTTTATACCCCTGACGACCTGACGTCATGGAAGAAGGGATAGAAACCAACGCAGGACCCAAGACTTTGTTAATCAGGCCGACTGAGGGCAACCTGTCAGCAGATTACCCAAATGTAATGACTGCAACAGTGAAACACGAAGAACATCCTATAGAATGGGAGATTTTATAGGATATCGGTGACCAAACCTGGAGAGTACTTGCTGTTGAGAGGCTTTGAGCTTCTGTATCATGCTGACGCAGTCACCATCCAGCTCTTCCTATAAACTAACAAGACGGAAGAAAAAACTAAGTAGGCAGCCAGAGATGCTAGTCTTTTACAAGCTAATTCATAAAACAACTCAGTGAACTACGATAACCATCTGCACACATACTTTAATAACTGGTTACATTTTAAGGTTATTTGTCTGACACAGTCTTGGCTTTATAACGAAATCTCTACCTCATTCCCTTTAGGATGCAACGCCCATTATGTTAGAAACCCACACCATTAATGGGGAATTACAGTTAGAAGGGAAATCTGAATGAAGATGGCATGCAAACCATAAGGGATTTGTTAAAACAAACAAAAAAAGAAGAGACGTAATCTTTCAAAAGCAAGACTAATGCAGGTTTCTCAAAGCCAGCATTTGCCAATATCATCAAATGAGTAACGCCCTCACTTTAGAGAAAGGTCCACTTTTGTCAGAATGTCTGTAGCCACACATTACACAATGTGCCTTGAAACTACTGGGAATGTGGAACGCCATTCCACTTCTGCCAGGGCAAATCAGAATTACTTTAAACACCAGCTGAAGAAACACCTGGTGGATACTTGTCGTGATCTTGCTCTACTCTTTGTTAAAAACATATGGCTCAAAGTTATTTATTAAATCTATACAGTACATTTACCCATCTAACTATTAAAACTCTCTTCATTCCCTTCTTTCCTACAAACTCTTCCCTCTTTTGTTATACCTCGTCTTGCTAGACCTATCTTTACCTTCTTTTCTTCTTACTCTCTTCTTCCGAGTGATGCTCTGACATGCTTTGTCTCTCCCACTTCAAACTGCATACTGCTACTACTCTTTCACAGAGTAATATTTCACTGCTACAGTTCATAGGTTCATAGATTAGTACTAGGCTAACTGCCCTTGCGAGCTATTTTAAGCCTAGCCAATTTTCCCTTGTGAGACTCAAACCCTGTACCTTGTGTTTCTAAGGCAAACACCTTAACCATTAGGCCACCCTCCCAACCTCTTTAACAATGTTGAATTATGTAATATTTTCCCTGATCAATCTTCTTGTTTAGACTTGCCTTATACTGTCAGAATTCTTGTACATCTTGTATAATACTGTTTTCAGATGTGACACCTATTAATCGATAGTTTCTTCAATTTGAGCAGCTCTGTTACAATCAGAAAATATTACATCATAAATAAACTTATAATACTGGACAGATTTTCTCCCCAGGCCTCTGCTGTAAAGGGGCACTGCCAATCTGACTGTCCAGGTAAATAAACATAAATAAATACTCAGTAAAAAGTCTGTATAATCCCTTGTGGAGTTAGCTACTGGTGACCTGAGCAAACACCTTAGTATTAACACTATTTCCATCTCTAGCTTGAAAGCTCATTAATTTCCCCCATAAGGTAATGGCATCTGGACATTAGGACACAACTTAGACCACCCACACCTTACTCAACAGAAGCAATGTTGCAGTCTTCTGAGGTCAAGTGCATTCAAGGTTTTCATATACACATTATGGAACACCTAAATGATTCCTGACCTCACTGCTTCAAAAATCCTTTTGAAGCATACAGCTATCAATAACATAAAACAAACCACTAAGTATAACAACTACTCACATAGGAATTTCAATAAGCTTTGACCTTGGCAGAAATTTCAGCAATTGGAAGCAAACATAGTAGTAATCCTTGCAGTTACCAGCATTTAAATACCTTGAATACTGTTAATCACACTGAGCTTACTGTTATTTTTATGTGATGTACCTTGACTGCAGACACTTACAAAATCAAATCACGTGAAAGCTCAAAAGGTTTTTGGCAAAAAAAAACAAAAAAAGGCTTTGCCTATCAAGACTTTAATTTAATTTCAAACAAGTTACAGCCCTCATAAAAACACATATTAAGTAATATTTCTCATTAGCAAAATAATGCAGACTTCAAATGACAACACTTAAGGTAGGGAACAGGATGCAAGGGAAATGCACTGCCTCTATCACACCAAAATGATGTAACACTTAGAATTTGACATGGGGTACAATTCAGAAATCCCTGGATTTAGCCACAAAGCTCCCTTGTAACTAGAAACAATGGAATGTAGCTGTCCACAAGTCAGAGAAGTTCTATTCTCCAAGAATAGCTTGCTACTCAGAGTAAGCGTATTAGCAATCTGTGGTGGAACAGGACTAAAGCCACAACTAGGCCCAGGTAATTTGAGTTTGATTAGCAGCTTAGGCGCTTGAAGATGCTGCTACGGAGAATGGATAAACCCATCCTGAGGGGAGTAGGCAAGAGATATCCACATGCAACAAGCAGTTTGAAGGAAGAAGGCAGTGCATGCAGTCTATGGGTGGGCATGAGGTACACCAAACTGTTGTATAGAGGCAGACTATTGAACAAGTGCACTGGAGCATTTACCTGCTTAAGGGAAGGTGTTTTGGTACCTGCTATGATGTGGGAAGCATGTTCACCAGACAAGGGAAGGAAGGATTAGGCCACATAGTAAAATGCCCTCACAGCCATGATACTGGTGAAGGAACAAGTAGCTGTCATGGCTGTGTAAATGATAGCCCCTCTAGGACAGCTCTCACCCTTCTGCAAAAGGGGATGGCCATATCCATAAGGAAATTAACAGGCTCAAGTATAGCTGGGGGAAGCTTGATGGCATGCATGCAAGCTTAAAAAGTAAAAATGACAAAGGAAAAACAACTATCAGAATAAGCTCACAAGTCTAATACTGTGTTCAGGCCCGAAGGTCTTTTAAGACCACTGACTGTGAGTATAAAGTGTTATGAATATATACAGTCTTCCAAAAATATAGGTTATTTTTAAATGCATGTAAAGTTGGTGACTGGTATTAACAAAGGAAATTTATTCCAAAGTAAGAATGTGTTGTACAACATAATTCATTCTTAATATTTGTTATGACGCCTTTTATACTGAATTTATTGTTGCTATATTCTATAGGATTCAGATGAACTGAATATACGTTACTTTATATGCCAAAATTGAGATACCTCTAAAGTACCTAACAAATTGAAAAATGATCTAATTTTTCAAATCTTTTCACACATGGCATACTCTCTACTAATGTAATCTTGATGAATTTACACTGAACTCTCTCTCTCATCTTGTCATACTTAAGATAAATGCAAAATGAACTGTTAAATTCCAAAACTGGTCATATATAGGTCTTAAAAAGACTGGTCATACAGTCCAGGTTTCTCATAGAAAAAAATTAGCAACAAGCTTACTTGTTTAATAACTATATTAATGAACATTTTCTGTAACTATAAACCCAGATTTTGTACTGTGACTCAATCTGTAATGCTGACTGATTCAGAATAATTGGTTTTGTTATTACTGATTTACCAAAATTTTTAAGTTACATTTATCTGGGTTAAAATGTATGTCATGATCCATTGCCCACTTGCTAACTTCATAAAGGTACTCAATTGACTGCAAAAATGTATTCACTGGATATGATGAAACCAATCTTATAGTCATCTACTTACTTGCTTACCCAGAATGTCTTATTAGTAGGTACAGAGGCAAAGACTAAGTTAAGCAACATGGGCCAATCACTGACCCCCGAGGTACCCCATAAGTAACAGGTAATGTTTCTGATTACTCTCCCTGTACTATAACAGCCTGACTGTGATTTGTCAACCAATTCATAATCCAGTGCATTAAGTAGCTATTACATTCAAACCTTTTTAAGTTATGTATATTGAGTCAAGGGGCAAATTATTAAACTGTTTTGCCATGTCTACAAATACTGGTACACAGTTTAAACTCATGTCTCTTGCCATGGTCACCTGATCATAGAATTCTACCCTATTTGTCTGTGTTAAATGCCCCTCTAATAAAGCCATGCCATTTTAGGTCTATTTCATCCATGACACAAAATTTGTTTTCCTTGATGTGCAGAAGACAACATTCAAAACACTTGCCTATAAGAAATATTAAAATGATCGGTCTTACTGATCTATACTTTTTAATGTCTGTTTTGCCTTTCTTATGAATTGATGTAAATAATGACTGTGTCCATGTATTTGGTACCCTTCCTGAGCAAAGTAGTTTATTAAACATTGTAAATAAAAATGGACCAAAGACCTCTGAGACTAATAATCACTACTACAAATATATAACTTGGACTCACTAATGTATTTTTTTATAATTTTACACAATGCCTTGACTACTGGTAGCAATTTGAAATCCAGGCATATATCCAACATTGACAGTTCCATGTTCTTATGAATCTTAGCTGCAGCAGACATTGATTTGCCAATAACCGAAAAATGTGTATTAAGTGCCTCTGCTATTTGTTTCACTTCAATCAAATTGAGCCATCTTTTATAATCAACAATACCAGACTTTTTTTTTGAATTCATGTGAGCTAATATAGCTGTATCAGTCCTTTTTATTTACCAAGCTTGCCAGCCTCTTTTTCCTAGTGAAGATTATAGGATCAAATGGATTACTACACTAACAACCCTAAAGGATATTGTTAAGCCTAGCCATGTTACCGAAATATAATGGACCAGTCTGGATTTCATAGGTTTTGTGTAGGATATATAAAATTTGGGTTTGGGTTGCTGAGCATTTACAAGCTCCATTGTTCTAATAGGGACATAGGTGCCATGCCAGGGGTTAATTTACAATTACCAATCTACAATCTACAGATCCAGGCTGTGCTTGAACAAGTGTAGGGAAGAACTTTGCTTTACATGAATGGGAAAGCCTGTTCTAGAGAAGGGGCAGTTTCTGGGACACATACCTCTCTTCCAACAGGTCTTCAGGGAGGACGAGGTTCCTAGACTGAATGTTTCTGATGCTATTTGTTTTGTGAATGTCCAACAGGTCCATTAAGGCTGGATCAGATGATGCTTTGTAGGCCAGGCATACAGCGCCTCTTAGCAGTCTGTAGGAGACATTGTCTTTAAATGTTCTTGATACTACATTAAAAGTACTCTTCAGTCTTCTAGTTTGATATTTTTAAACAGTCTGTCATTACAGTCTAATTTAATGCCAACTTTCTTCATTTTCTGTTTTTCTTACTCCTGTAATATAGGACTTACTGCAAAGTACTGATTCCTCCTACTCAGTAATAACTTTTTTAAAGAATCCCCACCAAAGCAATAGCTACATATTGTAATGCTTCATCTTATTAATCTAATTTCACAAAAAAGAGAATTCTTTACAAAGACCTAGATACCTTGATCTTTTACCACCTTTGATACCTTTGCTATATTTTACAGCCATCTTTTGAGTCCGTATAGCTTACTTCAGATGTGCTAGAGATGTACTCATAGTGCTGACCACAACACCTGGCATTTTCTGAAAGGTAAAAGAGGAGAACTAGTAGGAAAGTACTGCCTCACACTTAACATTCTTTAGACTACTTACCTGATTCCTGGAGATAGCGATACACCAAGAAGTTCACTTCGTCACTTGTTATGCTCATCTTAGCCCCACCTCAAGCGTATGGGGTTTGGAATAAGTGTACTCCACAATATCTGTTAAAAAAATAAAACGTTAAGAACATGAGATCTCACCACTGGCAATGCACTTGCTGATACTAATATTTTGTTGAAAACTGCATTCTAATAACTTTCCCTTCTTTGTACAGGTGTAACAAATACATTCTTTACCAAATAAATTGATTTCTAAGACAACCCTACTCAATGGATCAAAAATTGAATTAATTATCTATATCAAGTCCAGTTCTGCACCTTTTTTCTCAGTAGCTTCCATGCTCAGGGGCAGGTAAACCCTTTACTGTAATGATGTACTTACTTCATAAATATGACTAGTTTCTCAGCTCACCATTTTGCCCCAGCCACTAGTGTTAACACTTCATACAGAACATGAAATAACAATGAATATAAGGAACCTACATGGCTAATGAGTATTATACAACAGCACGGCAGCCAGACTCATAGGAACTGTAACAGCTGAGGCTGGGTGCAGGGGCCATCCAAGTACAGTAGAGAAGCAGAAGGTACCAGGTGCCATCAGTGGGACTCCCTATGTAAATCAACTCACAATGAAATAAATGTATTTGCTGCGCTAACAGTGACCTTTCTAAATGGAGAAACAAATGAATGGGAAGAATTCCAAGAAGTAAATCCAGTGGTCTGGAAGCAATGCAGGAGATAGCAGAGAGAGACATGCTCAAAAACAAGAGACCCCCCCCCCCCCAAAGGAAACATGGTAATAAATCAACTGCTTCAGGAAGAGTTCTGAAACCTCTTTACGGAGAAAATATGAATTAGTCCTAAGGGAAATACACTCTTGTAAAAGAAAAGATACGACTCCTTACACAAGAAGGCCAGCACCTTCAAGATCCCATGAACCATAATGGGAGACACCATTAAAATATCTTTAAAGACAGAAACTTTAATATTTCTAAACAGAAGTTCTGAGTGTGGAGATTATCACAAAGTTCTGATACTATGGAGGACAAAAGCTTTACAAAAGTGGGTGGAGATACACAACTCATTCAACCAAGTACAAGATCAGGGGGATCTGGGTCAGAATTTTGCCACCACAAGGTAATTTATTTATTTATTCTGATTTTATTTTGACATTTGTTCACCAGGTAAGTACACTAGCTCAAGGACCTTTTCCAACCATGGCTTTGGCCAATTAGACAACCTCTTCAAAAATTAGGAAAACAAATTACAATAAATGATCTGATTCATATCAATCACTATGTGCATGCTCACACCAATTCCCACAACCACCTGGGAAATGAGTTCAATCAGTATTTCAGACAACTGCAAGTGCTGACATGAGGAAGATGGGTACCTTTACCCTGGGGATAAAACATTGCCTTCTTTTTTTTTCATGTTCTTCAGTATTGTTTTACATACTCTAAAT
>NC_056735.1:721125583-721138083 GCF_019279795.1 Protopterus annectens | reverse complement strand
ATACATTACCACAGAAACAAAAACAACTTACTATCTACAAGTTCGATCTTTCAAAGTTCTTTAACATCATTTCAAATGAAAAACTGCTACATAACCTATCAACCCCTAAAACTCTCTTCTGGCTTTAATAGCCAATTCAAGTGTCACGAGACAATCACTGTCCCCCTTTCTTGCAACAGTAGTTGGAGTCTCTTGGGGTTCCATTCTTAAGAGTCTTACTAATGAATATATTTATTCATGTCCTCCCCTTACATGCTGCTAATGCCCTCAGAATTCAATATGCAGATGATTCAAAAATCATCTGCACAGAAATAGAATTTCCTGAACTTTAACATCTCACACACACTGCATTCTCATCTGCAGAGACTAGACATAAGAATTCTAATCACATAGTCAATCCCATGAAAACTAAGGTCATGTTATTCAACCCAAAATCTACTTCTAACATGAAGACTGATTTCAAAATCAAATCATCAAAAAAAATCTCAACTAATGTAATCTTTCATTTATTATGGCGCAGTGGTGCAGCGGTTAATGTTGTTTCCTCACAGCAAGAGGTTCTCCGGTTCAATTCTCGGCTAGGGTGCCTTCTGTGCGAAGTCTGCATGACCTCCCTGCATTTGTGTGGGATTTCTCCAGGTGCTCCATTTTCCTCCCACATTACAAAGACATGCACCTGAAGCATTTCTCCTGGGGCCTCCACTGAAAATTGGTTTGTTCTGAGTCGGACATTCCCGGTAAACAAATGTTAAATAAATACTAGCGCTAATGGTAGATTTGATAAATTTGACATCTGCACTCAGAAGGTTGTAAAAAAATTGTCAAAAAGTGAGAATGCTATAAAGAGCCAAACATTACTTGACAAACTCAAATGTACTGTAATCAGCCTTTCAAACTCCTCTCTCTCTCATGTGCGTATCAGTTCTAACAAAGCTACGCAGTTCAAATTCCAAACTTGGGCAGACCTACAATAAAATTGTCAAATTCACAACCAACTTATCCTCTCAAAAGTCACCACTGTCAGTTACTTAGAGAACTCATTTGGCTTGAATTCCCTATCTTCTTCAATGTTATCAAACAGAAACACACTCATAAAGTTCTCTATTATCCATATAACTTCCCTGCCCTCAACCTTTTCTTATCATGAAACATCCCAGCCAGGCCACAAAGATCCTCAGAAAAATCCATGTGCAAAGTAACCTCTATTGCAAACTTACATGGTAAGACTCAAAACTAACATTGCCAAATTCTGGAATTCTTTCTCCCTGTCAATCAGAGAAATCCCAGACCCTTCAAATAACAATTAAAATCACACCAACTCCAACCATTGACTTTCCTTTCCAAGCACCACTACTACAAATTCAAACATGTGGCATATTCTCAACCCCCCCCCCCATCAATAATAATCCAGACAGCACTCCCTCAATCACTCCAGGTTGATCACCTCTGCGTCTACCAATCACTTATCCTCTTATTCTCACTCCAGAACTAATAATTTCTCTATTCACCCTAACTGCTTATTTCTCGGTAAATACATAAGTAAATATTTTAGTAGTTGAAGTTAAATAAATGCGAACTTTATGTATGCTGTGCTCTCAATTTCTTCCAGAATGGTACAATATAAGTGTGTGTGTTCACACACGTTTATGTATTAATATGCATGTATCCATGTATATACACACATATATATGTGTGCACATGGGTTGCATTCAATTTATCTTTGGTCCAGAATGCTGGATATTCATTGGTTGAACTGGTTGTGGATTGACAATATTTCTGGGGATCATGAGTTTGCCCTTTCCCTATTCAAACAGGCATATGTACAGTTTACATACACATCTCGTATATATAGATATGTGTGTGTGTGCGCATGGACACAAACACATACACAGAGAGATTTTATATACAAATGCTCACATGCACAGGCTTATATGCAAGGATAGCACAGTGGTCATTATTACTGCCTTAAAGTGCTTGGTTCACTAAATAAGCTTTATATGGTAGTGCAGTCTGTGTGGAGTTTGCAAGTCATATACAGAGGATTTCAATGGAGGCTCTTGTTTCTTCCCACATTTCAAGTAGAGTAGTATAAATGGTGAAAAGCATAGAAGACAGAGAAATGCCCATAAGTGTGTGCGTGCAGTGTGCATAAGTCATGAGGCACACTGGTATCTATCCCTGATTTGTTCATGCCTTAAAGTCACTGTTTCATCAGATAGGCTTTAATTTCCAGTGACTACGAATTAAATAAAGGTGGCAATAATGATGAAATGTGCGTGTATTTATCTAGCTACATACGTGTGTGTGAGGATATACGCACTTTACTTATTACTTGTTAATCAGTGAAGTTACTCCTTGTCCACAGACTCTCAGCCACAGACCATGACTTGAAGGCAGGGATACAACAAATTAATGATATGGACAACTTGGTGCAGTAATCAGACATCATATCTTGGGTGGAAAATGGAACACCTGGAGGAAACCTACACAGACATGGAAAGAAATCTGCCAACAATACCCAGACAGAGACAGTCAAAAGGCTGACTCTGGGGTTGTGAGACAGCACTTTCTACTGAGCCACTAGGATGCCGACCTTTCATGACACGCTAGAAAACTGAGGCACAAGTATCTCTGTTTAGGAAGCATAAAGATTACTTGACCCTATACTATTACAAACCAACAAAAAAGTACATATAAACAGCAGCTCATAATTAAAACCGTAATGAGTGCATTAATATTTAAAAATAAAATGAGAGACAAAATGCACCTACAAATTGACACAGAAGGAAAACTACCACATAAGGTTAGTTTTACTTGCAAAAGGTCCACACATCACTGCCAGAGTCTTTGCAGTTACTCATTACTAAAGCTTTAAGCCAAAACAGTTACGTTTTGTCTGGCTTTACAGTTTGTAGATTCATGAATGGAGTTACAATTACGTACAACCTGAATGTGGCCCATTTTGCTGTTTGCTGTTATAGCATTCTATTTTCCTCATAACAAGTTATGGATGCTGTAACAACCAAATATAAAAAGTCACAACTGAACATAATTTTTGCAACCGCATTACATCACACCCTTACAGTGCAATTTATTATACTATTCCAAAGCATTTGCTCCGTCTATTCTGGGTTTTATTCTGCACTGCTTATTCCATATGATAGACATGTTCCCTTATATGTCTTCTCCTGCCATGTGTTCTAAACAATGCACTGCACACAAATCATGAGAATAATAACAATAAACCACTAAAGAGACAAAAGAAGTTGTGCTATTCTGGACTACTGACCTGTAACAATAAACCTACCTCTGGATCTAGAAATATCATTACTGGAGCTTCATAAAAGATCAGTTCCTGAAAAATGTTAAGTGACGTAAACATGCACATGCAATATTTGAAAGATTATGTTTGAAACTGTGTATTGTCTTTACAGTAAAATATACCACATTGTAGAACTTCCCCAACTGCGTAGCATTCTTAAAGCTGATGGCACTTCTGAGTTAAAAAAAAAAAAAAAAAAAAAAAAAAAATCCAGCAAAATTAACCACTGATTATCTAGTTCACAAGAGGCAACAATACTGCAGTTAACAAAATGCAAACCTACATTTACTAATTTTAGCCTAGTTTCATTTCCTTCTCAGACAAAAAGACAAAGACACACAGATACAAGAGTGTTAAATAGCTCTGTGATAAAAAGTTTCCAATAAGCAATTTGCAACTAACTGCACTGGTATAAAACAAACATAACACAACTGTAAACCTGTATACATAAAACAGGTTAGAATATTTCAGCCACAGCTTAAGTAGCTTTTGAAAGAAAACATTATTCTAAGGAAAAGGCTATGCACTTGAAGGACAACTATGCCTGAAAACTGGAGAAAAATGGGTTTTCATTAAATCAGTCTTTTCTGCAGTGCTAAAGCTCATACATCACTATTTACTTATTTGTTATATCCCAAAATTGTTAGAGGACTGCAATGCTGACATTATTTTGTTTACAATTTTTGCTTCTGTCATGTGAACACATATGGGCACATAGTACATTCTAGTTAGAACATTTACTGTGATAATGTACTTCCCCTAACATATAAAAATACTGTGATTTCCTACTCTTCTGTTTGTCTGCCTCTGGCATTCATTTGTTCTGAAATAATACCCTCCCAGGTGTATACCCACCCACATACTAGAGCATATCTGAATGTTAGGGCTTGAGAAGACAGCCTGCTAAGTACTTTGTGTTCAGAAGCAGAATGATGGTTCAGAGGCACTTTTCTAGATGAGGTATATGTATGGTGCTGATCATCTGTGACAGATACAAGCACACAGAAAGACTAATGACAGTACCTAGATGTAAAACATTTTAATGATCCTGATGTTAGAATCAGTGTCCTGCCTATTGTGTTGTGAGTAGTAATATTAGTTTTGTTCTATTTCATTTCTGTTTGGTGAAATTACTGCAAAATGCAGACATTCTTGATTCTAACTTTTTTAATAAGCAGTATATACTGATAACATCATTTTTTTCTGTATTACTTAATGGTTGTTCAATTCTTATGTCCTAATCAAGTGCTTGCAAAGGATTTAAAAAATGAAAAAGAAAACTGAATTTGTTTTCTTAAGATAAAGTCTGAGACGTAGAGGTCCCTTACTGCTTAGATGATGTGG
The DNA here is from genome assembly GCF_019279795.1 of Protopterus annectens. Taxonomy (NCBI): domain Eukaryota; kingdom Metazoa; phylum Chordata; order Ceratodontiformes; family Protopteridae; genus Protopterus; species Protopterus annectens. The sequence continues at coordinate 721,133,417 of NC_056735.1, read as the reverse complement.
GCAAATACTAGAAGGTAACAAGTTGATATTTACAAAATGCCATACTAGTACAAAGGAATACAGACTGGTCCGGGTAGAATCTCAGTGAGAGAACTTCATAAATTATGCTTTTACATGGGACAGTCTTAGGATAAAATCAAAGGAAGAAAAGTACAACCTCTGTATTGAGTAAAATGTACCATCTGGAAGATGCTATGATGATGACTTATAATTCATCACACATATCTACAAAATATTTAGATTCACAGTGTGTGTTGCAGTTGCAAATCCTAAAGCAATTGTCACTGATCATCAAGAAATCTGGCGGATTAGAATGCACTTCAGCTATCTTGTAACTTGAGCCAGTGGATAAGGGAAGAGACTAATGTCACAGTGGCCCCTTCATTTCAACCTCATATGTCCAATAGAGAGGACATGGGCCATAGTGCAACAACATAAAAATAGCTAAGGAAATGTACACGTCATGTAAGACTGAAGATCTCACTAAAAAATCAACCAAGACATGTAGAAGACTTAATGAACTAAACAAATCTCAAACTTTAGCGAATAAAACCTTTAATCTTCGTTTTCGCCTCAAAGAGACTTCTTCTGAATAAAATAAGACTGAAGATCTCTGTAACAAAAGGAAGAGTCCAGAACATGTGTGCTCATTGTTTTGAGAGGCTAAAAGTCTGTTTAATATGAAATCACAGTTGCTGACAGGAAATACAATAGAAAAGTGAAAAGAGACCAAATGTTTCAGAAAACCTTGCAGCTATCATATTCAAAACACATTTAAAGAAGGGACTGCCCCAAAGACAACTCAAACAGACACTATATCACCAAAATAAAACAATGTTTAAAAAAATTGTTTGGAGGCTTGGTTACACTCATGCTACCTAAACTCTAAAATATCCTTAATTATAATTTACTTATTTATTTTATTTTACATTTGTTAACTGGGATAGTCCTCTGGATTGAGCCCATTTTCAGCGGAGGCCCGGGGAGAAAAACTCCACAAAACGAAACTTACACAGGCAATAACATAATAGGAACAAATAGAGTAGTATTTTAAAGTAAGTATAAATATAGCATCATTAGATGTAACATCAAATCTATAAGATAAAGTAATGTTATACGTTAATTGAAAAGTATAATCAAATTGTTAGGAAGAGAGAGTTATTTTCTATAGGGTAACTGAGAGAAGGAAGTTATAGTCAGTTTAGCAAAGAAAGTGAGTAAGAAAGAGAAGGGAGTAAAAAGAAGAGAATATATTCGATATGTAAGTAGGGGGTTTATAGATAGGGGAAAATGCATACAGGGGAGAGATTAGCCTAGATTGATAGAAGAGCAGATCCAGTAGCTATATAAGTAGTCTTTTAATAGTTTTTTTTAATTGAGTTATGTCGGTGACATTTAATATATGTTGGGGAATAGAATTCCAGATTTTAGAGATATGATGGGAATAGAAGGAATCCCCAGCCCTGTTGTTACTTTTGGAGACTGACGAGTGTTATTATATGGCTTAAGTAAGTGTTGTAATGCTGGGATTCTTTCAGGCAAGTTTACCAAGTGGTGGGTAAAAGTGAGTTGAGTATAGGTTGGGTAAAGAGGGAGTTCTAACCAGCTTAATTGCTGTAGGGAGGAGCAATGCTGGGACCTGTGGGGGGAGTCAGTTGCGAATTTTGCTATTTTATTATAACAGGATTCAAGTTTGGAAAGTTCAGTTTTGCTAAGCGTGGTAAAGATGGGAGAGGCATATAACAGAGTAGATAGAAGATGAGTTCTAGTAATGTCTAATCTGGATTTATTGGTAAGAAATGGCTTAAAAGATGCGGTAGAGAGAGCCAAATTTAATATGAGTTTTTTTGATAGATGAATGTCAAATTTCAATTTGTTATCAATGATAACACATAGTAACTTTGTTTGATAGGTGGAGGTTATGATTGTATTGTTAGAGGAAAGTATCTGAAAAGAGATTGCTGGTATAGATGATTTAGAGGGGGTGAAAAAGCATCAGCTTGGTTTTGTTAGGATTCAATATGAGGTTAGCTTTGTAAAGTGAAGATTCTACTTGGAGAAAGGATTGTTGAGTGATTTCTTGAAGCAGTGAGAGGGAAGATGCATTACATATTAGAGTAGAGTCATCTGCATATTGAATAACTGATGATAATGAAGTGGATTTATGCAACTGGTTAGTGAATACAGTGAATAACAGGGGGCCTAGTATGGAACCTTGTGGGACACCAATACTAACAGGGAGTAGAGATGGTCTAACAACTTTTTGCCGTTTGGTTAGGTAACTGTGGAACCAAAGTATGGTAAAGGGACTAATGTTTAAGGTGTGAAACTGTGCCAAAGGTCTAAAAAGACAGCAGATACAAGCTTGTTTTGATTTCTGTGGTGATTTATAGTGTTGGTAAAGCTGAGGAGGGCAGTTGTGGTGCAAGGGTGGGGGCGAAAATCATGTTGAGTGCGAGAGAGGATTTTGTTGGATAAAAGGTAATTTAGGAGTTGGATGTAAATGCATCTTTCAAGTATTTTTGAGGGGGAGAAAGGCCGGCAATAGGCCTACAGTTTGTGAGTTAAGTGGAATTTCCTCCTTTATGCAGTGGGGTGATGCAGGAAATTTTCCAGAGAAGTGGGACATAGTTTTCAGTGACACAGCGACTAATAAGGATGGACATGGGGTATGCGATGACCTCTGCACCAAGTTTGAGAAATTCTGATGGTAGATTATCTGCAGCAAGGCTGGTAGGTTTTAGTTTAAGAAATTTGCAAATGGAATGAGTTGTAACAGGCTGTAAGGAGAAGGAATTTGTTAGGTGATTATTAGTGGTAAGAACCTTAGGTGGTATATTTTGGTTATATTTAGTAAGACAGTGTATTGAGTCTATGAAAAAAAAATTAAACTGTGTTGCTATGTTATCCCCAAAGGGAGACGAGGTAGGGGTAGGGGAGGTGTTATTACCAGACTGAAGGAGCTTGCCAATGGTAAACCAGACTTTTTGGGGTTGTTTTGGTACCTTTGTTGTGCAGTGATGCAATATGTTTATTTATCTGCTTTTATTTGAGACTTAGCTTTATTTCTAAGCTGTTTGTACTGAATTAAGGTATCCTGGCTTCTCTGTTAGTTCGCCGGTGTACCCAAGCTTTGTCCCTTTGTTTAAAAAGATCTTTGATATTATGTGATATCCATGGTGAGTGATGCATTTTTATTCTAGCAGTTCTACAAGGGGTTAAACTGTCTAGGATGATGAGGAAGGTAGTGTTACAGTGTTGAACTGCAACATCTAATGGTAATGTTTTTAGGCGAGACCAATCTATTTGCTGAAGTAGATAGTTGAATGTTTGGGTACAAACATTTCTTTTATTGCAGATTAGCAGAAAGACTGATTGTCTAAGTTGATTGAGATTATGTCTAAGCAAAAACTGGCAGATGGTCACTGATACTGTTTGGAGGAATGAAATTTGTTAGTGAGAATCCAGTCCAAAACTGAGCGTCTCTTAGATGTTTTATCTATTCTTGTGCGATCTTGTATAAGCTGTTAAAAGCCATGTAGATTAATAAAGTTAGGAGAATTATTAGTGTCATAGGTGGTCCAGTCTATATTGAGGTCTCCCATTATGATAATTTCCTGGTGGTAGGTTGAGGAAAGCCAGTGGAGAATATCTTCAACTGTTGTTGAATTTTCACCTAGGGGAATATATATATCTACAATCATCAAACTCTTGTTTTTATTAATGTCAAGTTTAGTGAAAAGAATTTCAGCATTGTTTAAAGAAGGAAGATTAGTGTTAAGTCCTAGTGTTAAATTTTGTTTGAACATTATGGCTACACCACCACCTCATTTAACGACCAAATCTGTAAAGGTTGTATCCAGGGGATAGGATTTCATTGCTTTTAATATGTGGTTTGTGCCAAGTTTCAGTCGAAATGGTAATGTCAGGAGAATATACATCTAATAGGGCATGCATATCATGAACTTTATTTAGTACACTTCTTAGGTTTATATTAAGGAAGAAAAGAAAGTGTCTTTTGTAATAAGAGGGAATGGTATGGGAGTTGATTGGGGAGTGAATAGAAGTTATGTTTTGAGTAGGTTGAGGGCAAGGATTGGGATGGATATCACCACTCAATTGTAGTTTTGATAATGTGCTGAGTATTGCTTTTATGTATTTATACTATAGTTTATGGTTTGTTAAGAGAGGCTGTGTTTTAGAGATGCATTTATGGTATTTGTTTGGAAAGAAGGCTGTGTGTTTAGTGTTATGAAGACTGGGTGTAATACAGAGGTTATAAAGGGAGGTTTTGGGATGTGTAATAGTAGCTGTGGTGTGGAGGGGTTGATGAAAATGAATGGGGGTGTGGATGCATGTAAGAAAATAGAGGAAGATAAGTGTGAATAAATGTAAGTGTGAATAAATTAACAGTATGAAGACAGGATTTTTAGAGATGAGCGTTGGGTTAATAGTGACATAGGTAACATAGTGTGCTTTGAATAAATAGTGATAACATTTGAGGTGGAAATAAAGAAAGCAAGAAAGGGTAGCAATGTTTATAAGTGTATGTTAGATGGTCTAGGTAAAATGTAGGATGAGAGAGTGAGTTGTGAACAAAGCTGTCAGTTTTATAGGAAGGGGAATAAAAAGGTACAAGTGTGTTTTGAGATGAGGATAACAATGGGAGGGTGAAAGTCAAATGTGAGTGGATAACAGAGGCTAAGGTAAGAGGAGGGACTAGTACAATGTGATTGGTTATATCTGAGTGAGGGGAGTGGTTAGTTACAAGTAAATTTGGGGGTGGGGGGGGTGAATGGGAAATGGGAGAAGGGTAGGGGAGCGAAGTGAACCAGAGCAAAGCAAAGGGTGAACAAAGCGGGAAGAGCCAAGGACAACTAGCCAAAGATTACTATACACAGTCAGAAACAATCAAGGAATCAGTGTACTAAAAGTTAATGAAGGAAAGATAACAATATAGGTAAGTCAGCAAAACAGAGAAAGCTAACTTTTAAAACAAAACTATATAAAAGAATATAAAAGTAAGAAGAAATGTGGGCAAAGTGTAAGGAAAAGGGCTAAGGAAAGCTAGAGACAAACAACAAATAGAAAAGTTAAGAGGGAAACACCGGGGGGGGGGGGGGGGTTCAGTAGTGTGCTCTCCCAGCAAGACAGCAAATATATTTAAACAATAAATGGTCTAAGATAAAAACAAAAGCAATTAACACAATAAATGTGTAAAGGACAGCCGTGATGTGTCTTTGAGCAATGAAGGATAGCTGTTATGCTGAACTTGCAGTACGGGTTAAATTGACTTATGCTAGTTTAAACAGCAGCGTAGTTGATGTAGAGAACAAAAAGAACGGCCCAATGCAGACTTTGTTGAATTAGCTACCTAGAAGGTAAAGAAAGTAGGAAAACAAACAAGATTAAATAAAGAATAGAAAAGAAGATAAATTAAAAGTATAAGCAAATTACATGTCACATTAATTGGGAAAAACAATAATTAAATATAGCTAAAGCACAACTACAGTCTTATCTCAATAAGTTAAACAGCATTTGTATTAATAAATGAGCAAATGCATATTTGTGTATCTGCACTTGAAAATTACCTTAGCTTTTAGTTTAAGTTTTGAATGCAATATAAAATTATGAAATGTGCCTTCTAATGATGAGAATATTTCACAGCTTCCAAACAAACTTTTTTTTTTACTGTTTTGATGACCATTGATCTTATAGATATGTGCTACGTATGTATTATAAATTTTGTGTGTGCGAGCCCACTATAGAGACTCTGTTACTATAACACGCGTGCATGCTCGCACACACACACACACACACACACACACACACACACACACACACACACACACACACACATTTGTGTGGAGCTCCTTGGCAGGATGAATTTTCTAGATGACAGTTGGAAGAAGTAATGGAGAGGTGCTTGTAAGGTAGGTATGACGGACAGAGCGAAAAGCAAGGTTGATGCAAGCCAGCTACCCAGTAAGGAGAGTTACTGGATATGATAGAGGTGCTGCAGTATGAAACATCTGAACAGCTTAGTAGAAAAAAAGTGCTCACTATGTCTGGAAATGTTGCTTGCTTGTTCTCCCTGATTTGCTAAATAAGATGAGGATATGTACAATTTTGAATATCATTTTTAAAGCAAATATTTTAAATGTATCTTATTACAAGCAGGAAAATGAATTATGTAAGAACTATGTTACCATAGATGAATGTTACAGTAGTCCTTACTATTGTAACTTCAGCCACAGAAAGGCCAACATCCAGCCTGACTTCCAGAACTCAGTCCTCATCCAGTCAGGCAGATGTCAAATACTGCATTTTAGAGTTCTCTTGCCTAGCATGATAACAAGTTATCCACTCCTGCCAGTCAAGTCTTAAGGATTCTGTACAAACAGGAACATTCTTGTACATTCCCTGCGTTAAAAACCTGAGAGAGATGGGGCTTCCCAAAACTATCTAGACCTGAGCATGAGGCATTCCACCCAACATAGAATGCATAAGAAGCGAACATGTGATGGTAGGAGGGAATCTTGTTTTAGAGTGGAAGCAGACAGGCAGTTGGATAGTTTTGGTTGTGAGAGGTCTTGGTCACTACTTTTCGAATAAATGTGGAGTTTGGTTGACTCCAGCTCATGACATAGGAGATAAATCCCTGAATAGAGTCCATATGATCAGAGTTTTACTAACAGCTGCAGCACTTGACAACATTGTCTCTTGTGTTAACTTTTGCATCGTGTCACAAGGTAGCCGTTGACAATGTCTTGGTCATGGAGGTGAAGGAATTATCTGTTTGGGGACTCACTGAGAAGTGCAGGACAAGGATGTTCAACATTACAAGCACTGGCGCCAAGAGTGGCTACTAAGATGTGGTATTCAACTACGACTGCTGCTGTTCCAGCATAACAGGATGAAAGGAGCTCCTATGCTCTAAGAAATCCAGGCATTCAAAAAAAATGGGAAAGGTAGAGGTCTTAGCACTGGATATATATGTCTCTGAATCACACTGCTAAAGCTGATAGTGCCCCTAACATACTTGGTGTTTGCTACTGTCTTTACACATGCAGTGAGTCTTATTCTATGGGAGTTGGGATAATGGTTAAGGTGGTTACCTAACAGACACAAGGGGCAGGGTATGATTTGTACCTTTGGTCACTACCTGACTATTGGCTAGGCATATAACAGTCTGCAGACTGATTGCCTATACTTACCTATTGTCCAGCAGTTGGCACAAAGAGTTAAGGCTGTGACCTGTAGTTCCTATGGTACAGGGTTTGATTCTCTCAGCCCTCATTTGTCTACTGTGTGACCTTGAGCAAGTTGCTTAAGGAAATCATGCTTAGGGGGTAACTGAGAATTTGGGCTGGGTGGACTGCAAGCCTAGTAACTACGTATGTTACCACCTTTAAGCACGGTGGCGCACATTTGCATCGCATTATGCAGTTATTTTCATACCATTAATACAGCTGTGTCTGACCATGCTACATGCATCCCTGAATTTTTGTTCTCTCCCTGTGCATCACTTTTCATTGTCCTAATTCCATAACAATATGCAATAAATGCTTTGGAATATCCTCCAGTAACTTTTAAACTAACATGTGAAAGTCCGCATTTTACGGTTTGTTACAAAGTGACTAAAGTTACATGAGACAGATGAAAATTGCTAAACTTTAACCATTTCCTTGGCATTACCGCAGTAAGTCAGTTGGATATACCAATGTCCCCACAACCATCACAACTTATTTCCACTTGTACCTTGCCTCTCTCCCCAAGACATAGGAGGATACATTCGAAACAACCAGTACTCAATCTCCTTCAGAAACATATT